>NC_044244.1:119135700-119183200 GCF_003957555.1 Calypte anna | reverse complement strand
CAAGATGGGTCTGGACAGTGGTAGGACAAGGAGAGAAGGGATAGGAGAAGAAGTGATTTCTAGTAAGACTTGTTGATATGAGCTTGGTTGTTACATGGGAGGACATTTCATGAAATATGAAGTAATTAATGCACCATCATTCTGGATTTCTTGATATTTTGATGTACTAATGACATTCCCTTCTAAAGCATAACAAAGTGGGGAAAGTTACAGAAATTATGAAATAGCATTTGTAAAGGCTGTTTTCTTGGAATGTGGTAATGGTAATGGATTTGATCAGGTGTGAGACAGGGTTTTTTCAATCCTATTTTTTCTTTGTGGAAGAGTTTTGAACAGGTTCTAAGAAAGTTAAGGCATTAAATGAAAAATGGATGAACCTGTTTTTTTACCTGGTGCTGGACAAAATGGCAAGATTCCTGCTCTGTCTCATAAGCCTTGATCTCCTTTTGAGACTTCCACAATCCTGTAAAATCTACTTTTTAAGTAGCTACTTCGGGGAAAATGTTTTTCTGCTCCATAGATTATCTCATATAGAACACAAATGTCTGTTGTTTGTGACCTGGATGGATTGACAGAACTAGTTAAACATCTTGCTTCAAGAGATAAACATGCATTTGGTTACTCTGTTCTCACAACCTGGCTGATTTGTTGAATGTCATGCTTCTTAATATGCAGATAGCAGAAATGATAAATACTCTTTAGTACTTTCATACTCATCAGTGCTATGATCCTGCTAGCTGGATCATTGCATGGATGATGTTAAGACAGCTCAGAGGTTCCAACTAGCACGCAATACAGAGGAGTACTGCATGATAAGGATGAGAGGGCTGGTGTTCTCTTCCCCTTGCTGAAAGTCGCTCAAATCCTCAGCTAGCAGAACAGTCTACTGGCTCTGAAAATAAACAGTATTAGGTTTGGCTGCTTCCCTGCTGCCACACAATCTTGTTAACTAACCTAGTTTGTGTCTTCCAATCAGCTTTCTGCCGTATTCCTCTTTCAGCCTCATAGAAAAAATACACAGAAGATCTAAACAATGAATTAGCTATGATATAAGTGAAGTTTCTTCCCGAGACTGCTCCTCTGGTTAGCTGTACTGTATGTACACAGTTATTCATTGTTGGCTACACAAATAATTTTTTTAACCACACCTCCCCAACTTTTTGTGAAAAGATTAGTTTTGAACTTGTAGTGTTACCCCGTACTTGTGTAAACCTTAACAAGATAATTGACATTTACTGACTGAATAAAACCAGTGCATCACCTTTAAAGAAGTTATTGATGACCTAACATAGGTAATGTAATATTGAAGCCTTGTGAAGGAATAATGTCATTAAAGATGGCATGTCAACAGTTTCCATTGCAGACTTGCACAATGGAGTGACGACAAAATTGAGTGGCGTATATAAATTTGGTGAATAAAAGATGAAAATTTGTAATGAGAAGACATTGAAGAAAAACATGTCTTTTGTAAAAACTGTAAGAATGAGGGAAGTACTAAACTTTCCCAACTGGATGTATTTGACTGTATTAAACTTGACATATATTCAGCCTTACTAGCAGGAGTCTTGGATTTATTAGAAAGAAGGAAAATCTGAAGAGTTCCCTTGTGGAGAGCAGAAGGTGGACAGTAGTATTTCTGAAGAATTCCCTTGGTAGCCTTTGATTCAGGCACAGTCCTAGATGTGTGTTGTGGACCTGGCCTCTACATAAGCAGGCTTCTGTTTTTGTGTCAGGGTTGCCATGCTTGTAAAAATTGTCTGTGTTACTTTCACAATTGGAATAAGCTTTTTAATTTTATAAGTTTTAAGCTAAGCAATAATAAAATTATAAATTTGTACAGAAAAGGTTACAAAAGCAGAACAGTTATTACTGACATTGTATTTTGCAGTAAGTACATTTCATTAGATTCTCTTGTTGTCCTGTTTAGATTATAAACATGGGTGATTCTCCGTCCCTGGAGATATTTAAAAAGAGACTGGATGTGGCACTCAGTGCCATGGTCTAGCAACCACAACGGTGGTTCAAGGGTTGGACTCGATGATCTCTGAGGTCCCTTCCAACCCAGCCAATTCTGTGATTCTATGATTCTATTAGTCAGTACACCTTTTCCTGGGCCAGAAACTTTTGACACCTACATTTTTCCTATTACTTTTAAAAATGATGTTACTAGATCCTGTGAGAGAAGCTACTCTGGGCAACTTGTTCTTTCATTACTCTGATGGTTTGTCATCTTCCTTGTTCATGTTTTTATTCCCTATAGTTTTGGCACTGGGGTGCTGCATGATACTGTAAAGGATAAGGTAAACTTTTTCACGTCTCACTTCTCTAAGATTACACGATTGATATTTTTACTGTATGTGTGTATGGGTATTTTCCATAGGCCTTAATTTCAGGTTCCTTTTCTGTATTTGTTCTTTTAAGTCCCAGAAATAGAACTTTACTAGCTTAATGAATTAAATGTCTTAATTATTCATGATTTATGATCACTGTAAGATCTATTAGGCTTAGCTTCCTACAGGCTTTTTATACAGTCTACATAAGGCGCTTCCTTTTTTTTTTTTCTTTTTTTTTTTTCTTCTTTTTTGTTCTTTTTTGTTCTTTTTTTTTTTTTCTTTCTAATAGGTAAAGGGTTGGACATGCATTTGAGGGTGAAATGGCCAAAACTGCTTATACTTTTTTCAGATTTTTACAAATTTGATTACCAGTATCTCCTAATTCACTGTTGCTTGAGGGGTTGCTTTCTACTGGAGTACTCTAGTGGCAGTAACACAAGTTCACTAGTGGGTTCTTGGTGCTGTATCAGCCCACTAAAAAGTGTGAGGAAGGAGGAGCCAGCATCATGCCTACAAATGGTTTTATTTTGTTGGGTCTCTTCTGAATTTCTCTAAACTACATAGCAATGATAGACTGCTTAGCTGCTTTTATTGGTTACCGAAACATAGCATTTTTCTCTTCTTTTATTTCTTCATGAGGTAGATTTGGCTGGCACCTAAAATTGTGTATTCATGGAAAGGCTTGATGAAGAGAACATCATTGGGTGTTTCAAGATGTGTCTATTTAGTATCAGATGAATAATAATATGGCTCCTCAGGACGGGGATGAAATTAAGTTAGTAGACGTTGTGAGAAAAGTTGTTTAGAGGAGGAGAAGTGAGCTGTTGCAATTAATTTTTTACTGGAAAGTTACTGGAAAATTGACATGCATTCTATTGTGATTTGGCTACTTTTTACAGGTATATAGGTAAATGGTGGTGATATTTATTCTAATGGTAGTGTTGGCATTATATGACAAAATCTTCTTTTTTTTCTTTGGCTACAATTTTAGTAGACATCAGATCCTTCTATTAGGAGTTTTCTATCTAATGAAGTTCACTGCTTTGAATGGAAAGTGGTATTTTTGAGAGCAACACCACAGCTTTATCTGACCTGTCTAGTTAGATCAACTTTTTTTACAAGAATTGCACCATGGTCAGGGACCATCTGGCTGAAGTTTCATTTCAGTTGTCACTAGTTCTAGCTGAGAAGTTTTTAAAATGTCTGCCATTTCAGTGTTTTTAGTGCTGGGGTGAAGCAGCAGCATGTGGTTTGTCTATCTGTATTATTTTTAAGAGTTTGTTGTAAAGTTTGAAAGGTTAAATTTACAATTTCTTCTTCTTGTTGAATGTGAACACTCAAAACTCCTAATATAGTCAGTTCTAGCAGGACAGATCCAAGGGAAAAAAAAAAAAAAAGCAAACCTAATTCTAGCTGCTGAGAGAAGGGCTAATAATTATTTTTTTTTAATGAGTATTTAGTGCCTCACTGCGTTAGTAATTTTTAATTACTTATGTTTACAGATGCCTTACCTTTACAGAAGGAAAGCTGAAGTTGCCAGAAGGCCCAGAGATTCACTTAATGATTTGCAGCTCTGCAGAAACACAGGTGGACAGAAAAAAAGATCTTGTCTGTCCTTTTCTAATGCTTAAATACCAACAGGTCTCTTTCTGTTCAAGAATGGAACTATGGAAAAATGACTTCTGGTGACTTTTGTATGCACCATTCCACATTTTTACCTGGGTTCATCAGAGTTCTTCCAGGGTTGCTCTGATGTCTGTCAGAGCCATAACTTTCCAGAGTATACTCTCCATGATGGAAAAATAATAATTCCAGTCACCATTTTGCTTACTTTGTAATTGGAGCCATTACAGTCATAACTAATTATTGCATAGGATGCTACCATGGTTCATCACCTTCTGCTTTTCTCCAGCAGCAAGAAACCTCTTACTTTTATTTAAACCATATTTCTTTCAGCTACGTGTAAAAAATAATCACTTAGGATTTCCCATAAGAGAAATCACTTATTTGTCACTGATCTTTTTCAGTATAAATTATGATTTCATGCACTGAAGATTATTGTTTAAGGCAGTTTGTGTTCCTAAAATGCAAAGGGTTTTTTAAAAAATTTGCAGATAAGCTGTTTTCATTTAATAGGGATGCATTGCTTGGAAGTATCCATTCTTCGTGTGTTTTGTTTAAAATTTATTTCTTGGGTCTTTGTCTAAATACCTGTGGTTAGGATAAGTGACAATGCAGAGAAGAAGTTTAATAATAACCTGTTAGTTTCATTTGTGTGACATTAACTCAGTAATAATTAGCTTGGACATCTTGCACTTTTGAGAAGCAGGAAAAGCAGCATTCAAATAATACCCAGGGGAAAATGGCAGCTTCACTCTTGTGCTCCATCCCCACCCTGTGTCAAGTTGCCTGCTGATTATTTCCAGAGTTGTGATTATTAAATGCAGAATCATTAAGATTAATGGACTTGATATAGAAAGTTGTACTGCTTATGTGAGGGCTTAGTTGCAGTAAATCATGGTGATGGGCATTTTTGGTTTTCTTTTTTTTTTTTAACTGTGTTACATGAGAAGGACACACAGTCTTTTGCATTCATACTGGAAACAATAAACTGACAACAAAAGGATCTATGTAGATTACAGTATATTAATGATCTACAATGTTGTCTGTGTCACAACTATTAAATTAATTGCAGTTTAGTTGCATGTTTTGGGGGTATCCCATGGTAAGAATTAGTGATTGAGATCATTCACCTCCTGTTGCTAGAGGATCATTTTTAAGTGGTGTTTACTTTGCCAGGCATTACTAGGTTGCTTCAGCAGCTCAGACATAACTTGTTCAAACAATTTTTGAAGCTTTTGAGGATCTTCAGAATACCCTCCAGACTGTTGTATTTTTTTTTCCTGAACTTAATTCAGCACTTCTTGTATGAAAATTCACTGAGGGTGATGGGGATCGTGTTTGGCCAACACTTCTTCTTCTAGAACGTACACACACACACACACACACACACACACACACATTGTTGGCCTCACTCATCAGAGCAGCTGACAGAATCAAAAAGTTTTTAATCTTTGCCTGTTCTTAGGTGGACTTACTCCTTTTCTTTGTGTATAATCTCAGGGTTGGTGTCTTTTCTCTGTTCCTGTTTGGACTTGCCTATTGAAGGATGCAGGACAGAATCTTTTTATTTTCTTTTTTTTTTCAGAGCGCTTGGCAAAATTTACATTGATAACAATCAGTTTTAAACATGCATTGTCTGGTGAAACCTGTGTCACCCAGAAGATTGTTAGACTGCTAGACAATGTCAGAGATGTATATAGAGAAGATGGTGTTAAAAAAATAAAATACATCAAAACGAGTGTACGTATTGATGCCAATATCACTTTTGGTGCTGAAGAATCCATTTTGAGTTGTGGAGAAGGAGATTAAAAATAACCTGTTTTGCCCAGAAAAGAAAGCATATGGGGATAAATCCTGCATAACACTGACTATTTGTGGAAGGAGCAGATGGCAGCATAATAAGCTGTTGGAATTGTGTCTGGTACCTAAAGTGCTGCTATTGATTTCAACCCTAGGGTAGTAGATAAAGTTGCCTTATAAGTCATAGAGATGTGCTTTTGTACACAACTAATCTTAACATATTGGTGCCACCTGCAGAAAAGATGCCCTGCTTTGCTTTGTCATCTGCATAGCATGTCTTTTCTTTAGCATTTACTACAGAGCCATTCTATTAAAGTCTGAGAGAGCTGCTTCAGGGACATGAGCTCAGGACTTGCATTGATAACTGATCGTATACACTGCTACAGATAGATAGGTGCTACTATAACCTGTTGGGGGACAGTTTATCTATCCAAAACAGAAGAAAGATCTTATTAAACAGATGAGTCACCTGTGTAAATCATAGATCCAGAGTAAGCTAGTTAAATAAACTGTATTTCAAGTCTGTTTGCCTTTCCAGCTGAAGCAGTAATCTTGCATAGGCTGGGAAGTTTCAGGAGTTGCTTGTTTATATTGTTGGTACCATAGAGATGGGGACTATAGTCAGTCTCTTACAATTCTGATCTTCTACTAGTAAAATGTTTCAGGGTGCATGATGAGTAGCTGAAGCATTTTCACACCTCATCTTAGGCTGTTTCTTCAGTGTCTTATTAAGACAAGTCAGTATCGACGAGAAGGAACATTCGGAATTTACTGAAATGTTGAATTTGCTTTAGGCTCATTAGTGTCCACTGCAGCAGGTGTAGTCCTTGCTTCGGATTACTTAAGTGCTTGAACTCCTGTCATAGCTCCTTCAAAATAAATAAACTAGGAGCCGAAGGCAGAAACCTAGCTTTTCAAACTTTTACTTTTTTGCTAAAACCTGGAATTGAGGGACTGAGTCATGTAGTCTTGAGAAACTGGAGTATGGTTATCCAAAGGATCCAAAAGAGTATGTTTTGTTCCTTCTCTGTAAATTATACTGCTTTTTGTTTTCACATGCATACTTTTATGTCTAAAATGCATTTAGATAAGCTTGTTTGGTTGTGTATCTACCCTATTTATAGAGTTGCTTATTGACTGATAAACCAGTTCTGAAAAGCTGTACTTGTGCTTGTTGAATGATAATCAAATTACCGTTTAAAAAGGACTTTCACAAATATTAGTAAATTTTTTAGCAGAAATGCAGTGTTACCCATTTCTTAACAAAATCATAAGTTAAATATGTATAAGCCAAGTTGCTCTTACAGATTAGACTTCTACAGTGTATGCTTCTGCATAGCTGGGAAGTGCCAAATGTTTGTGTCGTGAGAAAATATATTTCTAAGAAAATAAATAAGAATCAAGGTTGCAAATACAGAGATGGATTAAAGTAATTTATGTGAACAGAAATATCTTATTTCCAAATTGAAACTTGTTACCTGTACTACAATCTAGATTGTGAGAACAGGACTGGTTCCGTTAGCTTTTTCCATTTTTATCAATAGCATTCTGCATCATCAGAATCATCAGAAGTGGCATTCTCTGTTTTTACAAGCAGCCAGAAGACTGAATACATGCCTCGGATCTTGAAGTGTAACCTTTTCCTTGGCAGTACACAACCATTCTTGGGTATGTTACCCAATTCCATGTGGCACTCAGTGCCATGGTCTAGCAACCGCAATGGTGGTTCAAGGGTTGGACTCGATGATCTCTGAGGTCCCTTCCAACCCAGCCAATTCTATGATTCTATGAAATGGTAAAATGTAGACTCAGAGCTAGTCTTTAGAGGCCTCTAGGGCATCTCTAGTGACATCTAGTAGCCTCAGGCCTCTAATAATAGCCTCTTTCTCTTTGCCATGGTATAGCACTGCATCTGATAAGGTGGGTAAATGGTCTTGTGATTTCTAGTCTGTGAGCTACCTTATCCAGATCCTTTCCCTTCAGGCAGACTTTACTCCCTAGTCAGGTGGTTTCATATAATCCTCTTGGTTTTGCACCACTTGATTTACTTGGTTTCCAGCTGTGAGAAATGTGAGTCCTGAGAAATGTATTATGACTTGCATCCTTCATGAAGGGGCAGTTCTCCATGAGGAAGGGTCTTGCATGCAGATTTTAGCTGTACAGGGTCCTAATTGTTTGATTCTTTCAGTTACAGTAACACAACTTTTTGTAAGGTAAGTCTTCTGGATAGTTACATTTCAATTCTTGTTCATTAGAAGGAACATGGAGATTTTAGATTTTTTTTAAGTTCTTGAAATTACATGAAAGGTAAAATAGTTCTGATAAGTGATGAGAGTTCTTATGTGTGTTCTTATTTTGTCTGTTTCAAATCAGCAGGTGTCCTATAGCTAAATGCTATGAACTCTTTCTTCAGTGCATAGATCCATTAGTTCTTTACAATGAGACAGACCTCTGGAGCTGTACCAGCTGAATCTCTAACATTTAAGATAGAAGGGGAATACTTTGCCATTGTACTTTATTTCCAGAGCAAAATGACTGCTTTGCTATACAGAGGTGGTTTTCAATTTTGATGTTGTTTCATTAAGCCTTTTCTGTTAACTGCTACTTACAGTAATTAATACAGGTAATTCCAAAAATCCAGAAGTTACTTACTTTGAAAGCTCTTATTTTTTTCTTCAAAAATGTAAACATGGATTTTAAAATACTTTTTTAAATTAGATTTGTCCTGTGCACCAAAGAGAGCGTATGTTTTAGGAGCATACCTATATGCTGCTATATTTGACATGTGAAGATATTGTTGATCGGAGGCTCTTAAACTACAGTTGATTTAGGGATCATCCCGAAGTTTAGTTTTGTTTAGCACCTGCTCAGATGAGCATTAGAGCACATATGAGACTAGGAATAGAGGAGAGGGTTGATGAACTGTATATTAAGGACAGATGATGCTCACTTTTTTAAAAAACCAACACATCCCCAAGAAAGAGGAACAGGATTTGTTTCATGCCTTTGCTTGCACTGCCAGCTTTAAGTGGAGGTTATCTGCCATCATTAGTGATACAGCAGCTTCATCCTTCCATTTCTCCAGAGCTCTATGGATAAGTGCTCCCTGGTCTGCTGGCACTTGCCAATCACCTTGTGTCTGTGCCATGTGCCTTGAGGCAGCATCTCCTGAATCCTCAAAGCAGAACAGTGCTGGCTTGGGACTTTCCTCAAGTTTAGATAATTAATTCAGCTTCTTTGTTATGGCCAGAAATAGTTTGCTTATTACATTTCCTTCTTTTCCTCTTTTGCCATGTTCATGCTTCCTAAATCTTATTAATAGCCTGTTAATTTTCTCCAGGATTTCTTAACTTATAATAATAGTATTGTCAGGATTCACCCTGGAGATATTCTGCTAACCTCTTCATTCAGTCCAGTGCTCCTTGTTGGCAGGTGTTGCCATCTGTTCTTCACCCAGTTCTTTTGCTGGCACTGCAGTCCAGAGTTGGTTTTTATAATTAGATCCTTTGTAATGGTCTCACTAATTGCCAAACAGGTCTCAAACCAGCAAAATATCTTGTCCTTTCAGTAGCTTAATGGAAAAAGTAACCTCATAATCAACAAGAATATCCAGTCTTCTGCTGTGATTTTTTTTTTTCCTTTTCCTTGATCCCTTCATGTGTATGGAAGAATCTCCTTTCATCATACAGTCCCATGTTATCAGAAGTATTAGGGACAATTTCATCATCAAATCCTGCTGCATCCGTTTCAGTTTCCTTTTACTTCTTTAGTGGACTATGTGAGTCACAGTGATGAAAAAAACCCAATATTGGTTGAGAGGGTGGACACTATAGAGGGTTAAGAAGGAAACCACACTTCCACCCATCCCTCCCCATTTAGTTAATAACCAGTGCTGCTGTCAGGAAAGGTTCTGACCAACCTTCTCATGTTTTTAATCGAATGGGTGTAAGTTTCCAAAAATTGATCGTATACTAAAGCATAAAGGCTGCAATTTAGCTATACTTTTGCTTCATCTTTTTTGTTTTATGTGAAGTAGTTATTTTGGGTGCACAGATTATTTCAGCCTATTTGACACAGACTATCACTGTGTTTTAAATGTGGCTTTGTGATGCACGAGGAGACAAAACTTGAGTAAACGTCAGCACTGGCATGAGGCAGGGGGTACACAGATTGTGAGTATTTATTGTAACATTAGTTCACACTTTGTGAGCTCTTTTCAGGCAGGAGTGTCTGCTTTCAGAATCTAATACCCAATAGAGGCTCTGTGAACCAGCTGCCCTGGTTTTACAAAAGAATATGTGAGGTGTGTAAACCACCGTCTTACACTTCAGTTTATTGCCTTGAAATCATTGTAGCATGGGTAGCATTTGGATATATAAACATCCAGAAAGCTGAGCTATGCCCTTTTTTTGAAAATAGAAATTGCTGCACATAAGAGACTTGATGGAAAAATGTGTACAGTCTATACAATCTTCCAGCAGTAGATTGAGACCAGTGGCACTTCCCCGAAAAAAATAAATTACCCGAAATTTGCAGCACATTCATATTCAATTTCATCACAGCAGATGCTCATTAGTATGTTGTTATTAATTGGTATTCACTTTAGGTTTTGTTTAAAATGAAGATAATAATTAGGTTTTAATTACTGCATCTTTCTAAGGGGGGGAGGGGAGGAAATGCCTCTCAAAGCAGTGAAGTATTTCCTGTACGCATTGCTCCATTACATTAAAGTCTTCAAAGAGTCTGAAAGATATTTTTCTGCCAAGACAGTTCTTTTCTATTTCCTCTTTTTTCTTTCTTTCCAGTTTTTAAAGTATGAAGAACTAGTTCTAAACGATTTATTTGATGGTCATACTGAATCATATCACAATAGTAAGAGCCACTGTTCTTTCTAATCAAATTACCAAAAAGGCTTTCCACAAAAGTAACTCTCTCAAGCAGCTGATTAATGAAGTGGTTTTGTATTATAATTAATTGAAGTAATACAAATAACTTCTGTAGCCTGTGGAAATTATCTTCTTTGCAAAGCACTCTGACAGAGTTAGCAAACTGGAAAGGGGAGGGTTTTTTATAGAGTTGTGGGGTTTTTTCTTTTTCATTTTTGTTGCCTTTATCATCCATTGTGTTACTGATGGTTTTGTGGAAAACAGTAAATGACAAAGAATACAAAATAACACCATCACAAAGAGGACTTGAAGAAATGGGAGAGAATCAGGCACAGAAGAAAGTAAAAGGGCAGAAAAAAAGGAGAATGACAAAAAGATTTACGTGGTCATGAGGTGGTAGGACTATAGAGAAATACAGGAGTTTGGGAATTGGCAAAGACTAAAAAGGCTTCAACATACTGAAGAGGAATATGAGTAATCTAAAAAGTGTTGACTGTTACATCTTTGGTTAATACAGGGATTCACAGTGCCTCAAAGAAAGTTAATCTAAGTACAGGCGTTTAGTTTTCTGGCCTGTTCAAATCTGTGCTTTTAAAACAGAGATTTTCAGGCTGCTCAAAAGGTGATTAGTAGAATAGCATTTTATCTGTGTAAGTGAAACATCAGAACTAGAATCATTAGGTTCAGTCTTCTGTTACCTTGTTGTTGTGAATTTCCATTAACTTTTCCTTGTATTTATTGTTCCCTTTTTCCTTCCCTCAGACCTTTCTTAGCTGGATTCTCTAGGTCATCATGCTGCTCTTAGCTACTGAATGGATTTTAAAGGTTGGTGTGTTAGCTACTCAAGCACCCTTTTAATAGGATAAGGGAAAATGAGGCATCTCAGCTCAGGTTCCTTGGGATGTATTCTCAAACAGCCAGCACTGAAGGAAGGGTCTTCTAAAATCATAAAATCATAGAATTGTTTTGATTGGAAAAGACCTTTAAGATCATAAAGTCAAACCATTAACCTAGCACTGCCAAGTCCACTATTAGTCCATGTCTTTTAAGTGACATATCCACACATCTTTTAAATACCTTCAGGGATGATGAATATCATTTGCATATGCAGCCTGTTCCAGTGCCTGACGATCCTTTCAGTGAAGAAATTTTTCCTAATATCCAGTCTAAACCTTCCCTGGCACAACTTGAGGACATTTCCTCATGTCCTGTGATTTGTTACTTGGGAGAATGGACTAACACCGGCCTTGCTAGAACCTCCTTTCAGGTAGTTGTAGGGAATGATAAGGTCTCCCTTTTGCTTCATTCTCTCCAAACAAAACAACCCCAGTTTGCTTAGATGCATCTCGTAAGACTGGTTCTACAGGCCCTTCACCAGCTTTGCTGACCTTCTCTGGTCATGCTTCAGAACCTCAATGTCTTTCTTGCAGTGAGGAGCCCAAAACTGAACACATATTTTGGGATGCAGTCTCACCAGTGCTGAGTACAGGAGGACAATCACTTTCCTATTCCTCCTGGCCACACTATTCCTAATACAGGCCAGGATGCTGCTGGTGTTCTTGGCCAGCTGGGCACACTGCTGGTTTATATTCAGACCCCCAGGTCCTTTTGATCTGGACAGCTTCCCAGCCACTCTTTCCCAAGCCTGTAGTGTTGCATTGAGGTTATTATGACTCAAGTGCAGAACCTGGCATTTGGCCTTGTTAAACCTCAGAACTGCCCTCATCCCATGAGTCCTGCCTGCCAGATCCCTCTGCAGAGCCTTTCTACCATCAGGGAGATCAACACTGGCCCAGCTTGGTGTCATCTGCAAAGTGACTGAGGATACCCATGATCCCCAGGTCCATCATCAAGTCCAACCCTTGATCCACTCCCACTGCAGTTACCAGCCCATGGCACTGAGTGCCACATCCAGTCTCTTCTTAAATATTTCCAAGGATGGAGAATCCACTACTTCCCTGGGCAGCCCATTCCAATGCCGGATCACTCTCTCTGTAAAGAAATTCTTTCTAATATCTAACCTGAACTTCCCCTGGCACAACTTAAGACCATGCCCTCTTGTCTTGTTGAAAGTCATCTGGGAGAAGAGACCAACCCCCCCTGGCTACACCCTCCTTTCAGGGAGTTGTAGAGAGTGATGAGGTCTCCCCTGAGCCTCCTCTTCTCCAGGCTGAACACCCCCAGCTCCCTCAGCCTCTCCTCATAGGGTCTGTGCTGGAGTCCCTTCACCAGCCTGGTTGCCCTAAACTAAACTTGAACTTAGTCATTGGAAAATTTGCTTTTCCAGTGTTCTTAATTTAGTAGTTCTGTTAAGAATATGCCATCAGTTTCTTATTACACAGTATGTGGGGAAGGCAAGTTGGAGATTTGCATTTGGCCTCCTTATGCTACAGGAAACAGTTCTGCAAGCACACGATACCCAGACTTCTTCAAATTAATATTTAGTTGACCAAGCAAAGCGAAAGTTTTTATTATATCTTTTATTTTTATATCAGAAGTTCAGTTTTTCTGTCAAACAAGTGAATAACTGCTGAATGCAAACCATGTACCTTTGGTTTCTTCAGCTGTTTATTGCTGTTTTAAATGCAATTAAAAAAAAAAAAAAAGTTTGGTTGCATGAACGAAATGTTCTTTCCATGAATGGAAGCTGTCAAAGCAGCAGACTTATCTGCTGAAGTCAGTTCTTAATGAAATAAGGAAATCAAACATTGTGGAACAAATAAGAACTTAAAAATAATTTTATTTTCAAATACTCACCATTCAGACTTTCATAGGAAGAAGGAGCGCATAATGAGGATAGAAATTTAGCCCAAGTTCGTGCTGTAATGTTATGAATGTCAAGTTTTGTTTACACAAAAAATTCACCATTAAAAGTAAAATCCTACTTGCGTTTGGACTTTTAGGGACCGAGCTTTTCTCTCCTTTTTTAGACCTACAGGTTATCAGAAATTAAGGATATAAAATAAATTATGATGTAAGTAATTCCTCAAGTTCATGTAGATGTACGGTACCTCTTCCTTGGATTCATAAGTGTGCCATCATATGCATAATTAGTTGCATGAAAATCTGCAAACCCTTTTGTTTTGCACCAATTACTAATTGCAAGATGTGGCAGGAAGCTGAAGGGAGGGAGATACTTGCACATCATTAGTGGGGGGAAAAAAAAAAAGTACGTATATACGTGTCTGCATGAGCACGTATACATTTTTACATCCCGATTTTTGTATTTTCTTTATCCATTTAAGCAGTGACTTTCAATTAGCCTGCCTACTAATATCAGGTCACTAAACACTATAGCTGATGCTTTATTCTTTCGTGTGGGTTGTCATTCGTTTGCTTCAGTTGGCTGGCAAAGGTTGTTGTATATCCATTACCAGCAACACAGCACTTTGCATTTCTGAATTGACAAGCAGCTATATTGACCCAGCGCTTATTATGGGTCAACAGCTGCGTTAACCGACGGAAGGACTGAGGGGCAATTAAAATGAATTGGCAAAAATATATCTTCCTAATTTACTCCAATTTGTTATTTATGCTAACATTGTATGGCTTCTATGGTGACACTAAACAGAATGGACCCAATAACGGCAATTAACATAAAAATATAATGGCTAATCAAATTGACAGCAACTGTTTCTCATCATCTCGACACACAATACATTATCAAAACAAACTATTATGAAGGAGGTAATTTCAGTGTTCTATTCAACCTGCTTCATGTGTGCAGTCAGGGAGATGTGTACCAGCAATTACAGCTGAATCTAAAAAAACTAAACAAATAACTTAATCGCTGTCGTCCTCCTTTTTTCTTCTTCAGGAAGCAGTAATCAGGATTTACTAAAAATAACTGCTGTATAATAGTATAATGATGATGCATATCGTGGAATAGCTAATAAGGAATAAAATAAGCTTCTGTGTGTCTTTTTTTGAAATAGGTTTTCATGAAGTGGAAAATATATACTGGTAAAATATATAAAAAATAATTAAGCAGTAGTAATAGTTGTCAAATGTCTCAACATGAGTTGCTTCATAGTTATAGATACTTGTCAGCAGAAGTGTAAAATCATTTGAAATTAGTAACAAAACTTGACTCGATTGGGTAGAAGAGTGAAAAGCTTAGTTGAAGCAGAATTCCAGGAACACAGAATTAGCTCACCAGTTGCTCTTCCACTTTCAGGAAGTGGAATCTTTTCAGGATTGTTCTTTGTGGTATACTGAGTTGCAGTTTTATGTTGGTGTAACAGCATTCTTCATTGGTTCTCAATTGCTCTCTCTTATAGCTCATCAAGAAAATCCTCAGGAGTTTTGACACATCTACACGTGTACTAAATGTATTGAGATGGACACTATATTTGAAGCTGTTACAGTTACCTCATTCTTAATTAGAATTTTTGTACTGCACAACTCTTCAAACCAGTGTTGGGCAATGTCTGAGCTCCAGTATCTCAGACAATGGGACTGGAATGTGGTTGTATTGAACAAGACTTCAAGAAGATTGATTTGAAAGGGTTTAGCTGTGGCATGGGCAAGATGGATCTGGAATCTATTACTGCTGTCTACTTGTGTAGTGCTTGGGATGGTGATTCAAATGCATACAGGCATGTGCTTCTGAACTAGAGCAGTAGCACAGGGGCTTGACATCAGTGTCATTCAGAGTATTTAATTGAATATCATATTCCACATGTCACACCTGCAGATTTTTTAACCATATGTGTGATTGCTAACATGCAGTAGCCTTCACAGATGTATAGAGCAAGGTGGTGCCATAGCTGTAAAGGTATATATGCACCTGTTCTTATTTGAATGGCATATTCACAGTTTATGTAACCACAGCTGGGGGGCGAGAGGGAAGGGGGGGAATACAGCCAAACACCTGTATTCATCAAAAATATATATTCATTTTTTTCTTATGTCATTGCATCATACAGTATCCTAAAACACTAAAGTTATTCCTTTATCCCAGCATTCTTATGAGATATTTTGATGCCAAAGCATCATTGTGATCCACTGTATCTGTAAGAATGGGTTAATGCAATCTATGTTTCTATAAGAATGGATCAGTTAAGTATGAGTTGTATAAAAGTTTGATGTAAATTGTGAGAAAATGTAGAGATGTAGTAGGGATTCTGCACTGTAATAATAATAGTTCCAAAATCTGATGTGAACAGAACATACAAACTGTCAGAAAAAAACAGAATCACCTTTTGATAGTGGATTTACAAATAAGTACAAGAAATGCACTTTAAGTTGGGTTTTTAATTACTGTCTTCTTACATTACAGTATTCTGATAAGGCTCTGTACACTCAGCTCTGCTTTTACCGATACATTTTTGATGTGGATTATGCCAAGGATAAAGTGATTACTGAAGAAGAAAGAGGTAAGTCTAAATTTTTAACTACTGTTTAATAGCAACTTGCATGCAAGAAAGCAAACCTACATGTTTTTACTCTTCAAGTCTGAATTATGAGGCTGTAATGTAAAACAGAAGATAAGAGAATATGAATTTATTAATTCCCTGCAAGAATAATGTGTTTTGCTGGAATTAACCCTTTTAAGAAAATACTATGTCTCCTTTGAAGTATCTGTGCTTTGGAAAATGTGCTTTTCTTGCATGTTAAACCATTAGAGAAATCTCTTTGCTTGAAGTATGAAGAGCACATCAGTTTTGTTAAATAGGTTAATTCAAACATATGTGTGCATTATCTTAAAGAAAAGCCAATTAAAACATGTTCAGCTATTAATACTGAAGCGACAGTTTTATCAGGGAGAAGATGATGGCACAAGAAAAGCAGTAATGCTAATAGTCTACAAAGCTCTGTTAAACATACAGATTAAGCTAATGTTAGGAAGAGGGTTTTTTCTTCTCATCTTCTAATTACCATAAAATTTCAGAGCTAAACCATCTCTAAGCTGTAATGGATCCCCATGTTTTGTGCAGCAAAGTGATTTCCAGGCCTGTTTGACAGAAGAATATTTCTGAAGGTGGGCTGATGTGTGTCTGACTTGGGATTCTTAATAAAGCTGTGTTTGGGTCCCACCATTGAAGTGCATGGTCCACACAGAGTGCTTCTACTGCATCCCCTGTGCGGTGCTGGTGGTGCCCATGAAGAAGAGGTGCTACTGCTGGAGACTGCAGTTCTGAGAGCTGCTCTGCTCTGACAGGCTTCCTCACCCCTGCCCTGCATCACCAGTGAGGTTGCTGGGTGATGATAAACAAAACTTGGCCTTCCTAAGTCTTATTTTGATAAGCCTTATATGAAAATCAAAATAGTGTAACCTGTTAACTAAGAAATGCTCAAATAAGTGAACAATCTGGTTTTGGCCTGTTGTACTTAGATTTCTTCTTTTAAAGGTTCTAATTTCTGTTCTTAATCCCTCTAAGACTGAGCTCACTCTCATGCTTGTACTCCAGAATGACTTGGTACATCCAAAGAAAGTTACACTGTGTAGGCATCTCAGTCTAATAAAACTTTGTGGAGGCATTAAAGGAATGTTATATGGTGGATGCTACTGCTAGCTGAAATCAAATTAGTTGGTGTGTAGATCTTTTGCCTAATATAAAGGCGTAAGAGTACTTCATGTGTGATCACATCCAATTCCTGGCTACTGTAGACCACCACATCTCTTAAGCACTCCCAAGTTCATGGCACTTCATTTTGAGATCTGTGGATGGTTCTTCCCCTTTTGGTGCTGTTCAAGATGTGTTTCAGGCCCTTCTTCTGTGGTGGCTGAAAGTTCTCTGTAGTTTTCCTATTTGAATTTGTCTGTGACTAGTTTCTGTTCATTCCCTAAATATTTACTTATTTCCCTTCCGTGGTGTTCTCCACTGGTGCTTTTGGAAACAGTGGTAACATCTTGTTTGAGTCTAAGGCAGAGACACTGTTGAAGGTCCATACCATTTCATGAAATGGAATTTAAAATAATAATTGTGAAGTCAGTGGGAGTTCAAAAAACATTCAAACTGTTCCCTTCCCCTGCAAGGGGATCAATATCATAGTCAGGAGTGTGCTTGGTATTCCTTAAATTCGGAAATGGAAACCAATGTATTTTTATGGCTATATCATTAGGAGATCAAAATAGAGTATTGTAAGTTTTATGCCATTATTCTGTTCAAATATTGGTATTGTTAATTCAAATATTTTTCTGTTATAATTTTTTGCTTCTACAGTAAAATAAAAGTCTTTGAAAAATGAGAAGTGGAGCCCACATAAAGTCAATACAATTGCTCTGCCTCATGCAGATGTCTCAAGTTCAGTTCCCCCTCCTGCCATGCAACAGAAGGTTTAATGGAAGATAGGGATGCTGCAGTCTCCTTATTCACAGTGACAGCAACATTATTCCAAAAGCATTAATATCACCAAGGTTCTTTATGGTGCTGCAAATTTTCTAGAGAAATAATATTCTGGTTATAGGATTTTTTTCTGTTCCGTATTGCAGAATGGGACTGAAAGCCACCATCTTTCCACTGTGTCATTTCTAAGAGGGTGAAGGTCACAAATGTTGTTCACGAGGCTTTAAGTATTTCAGGGACAGAAATTTTGAAGGTGCTGCAGTAGATTCTGCCATGGAATATTTACAGCTATTGAGCCCAATTATTGGATTACAAAAATTCTGGGCACACAACCGTGTGAGTGGAAGAAAGTGAGGATGGGAGGAAGACAACTTGGGGAAAAGTGGTTGAATGTCTCTGTTAGGAAGACCTAGAGATCTTGAAAGTACATGGAATTGAAAGGGTGGGCCTCAGCTGGGATGTGTTCCTGCTCTGAGATACAGTGGGGAGGTTCAGTCAGATGAGGAAAGGAGAGCAGGTGTGCAGTGAAACTGGAAGGATCGTATTGTGTGTGAAACCAGGGTGATGGAATGGAGACTTCTGGCATCACAACAATGTGCCACATTTTTAGCAATATACCGGCAGGAAGACTACAAATAGGTTCTTAGTGCAGTAAGTGAAAAAGGGGATATGGTTGTCTATGTGCAGGAGAAGGAGAACTTACATAAATAACCTACATGCGTATGTGTATGTGCATTTATTTTTAAGATGTTAACAGCTGAAACTTGATGTATCTCTTTTCAAAGAGTAGTTTGATGCATGAAGCATTTCTGTTTGCATCACATCTCCATCACTAAGTCTTGAGTTCACTGTAGTGATCTTTACATCCAGGCAAACAAATGCTTCTCTGCACAGTTGCTGTCAAGTACTTTGTCTTCCAATCATGTTGTTTCAAAGAGATTATAAAATAATTATTTTCAAGAATTTAATCTTGATTAAATCTTAATTAATTAATCTTAATTTTTCCTTAATGTGTTGTTTTGAAGATTTATCCACTTTTTTCTTTTTTTATATTTAACTCACTGTTTCTTGGGTATTTGTACAACTACCTTTCTTTGAAGGCAGAAGCTATTGAAAATTATTTGCTGTAGGTTTTTGGCCCTTTTGAAGCAGTATATGGGCAGTTAGCTGATCTTTAGATCCTAAGTTATTGTCCCATAATGATCATACTTTTTTTTTTATTGCCAGGTGGACATTTTTAACATCTTAAATGTAACTTTTGCTCCATTCTACTTATATGGTCTTGTTAAATCTAAAAAATCTAGTAAATCCTGATAACACTATATTTCTACAACCCTTTCTCTGAGGACAAAACTTAATGGGCTGTGGCACCTCTCTTGGACTTATGAGTTATGAATTGAGTTATGAGTTATTTTTTCTGCTTGTGAGTGAAATAAATGGAAATAATGAGTTAACACAGTAATGATTATGTCCACAGCATGGGAAATCTTTGGCATGACAAGAGTGCCTGTACTGTGTCTTAGACCCCTAATGAAAGAGTTTTGATTAATGAAGACATTTTTCCTTGTACTTTGTATTAATGTTGCAGGTGGAGTGAAGTAGTAGCTTTAAATAACTCTTACTCCTCCTGAATTGGAATGGTTATTTGGTCTCTTCAAATAAATACCCTGCTGCTACTGATAATATTTTTTTCCTGTGTGTGGGAAAAAGTGAACAGAAATACCTTCTCTTGTACACTTCAATATAGATATATGCCAACTTGATATAGCCCCTGCCAGCTTGATATAGTGTAGACTATTTAATGTCATCTGCCTCCATTATCAGTTCTTTGGGGAGACTGAGAAGAAAATATTTTTAAAGCTCTTTTTTCCTTCACTGTTCCATTTCTGTCTACAACTCTTCAAAGTTTTTCTTTTAAGGGCCTTTGTCTTTGTTGTTTCATCTCTGCTAATAAAGTTCAGGGTTATTGGCTTCTTTGGGGGTTTTTTTTGATGGAGGGAAGTTCACAGCAGTAAGCACTTTTCTCTAGTGGGAAGTGCAAGACTAGCATCTTTTTCCTTCTAGAAGACCTGTAGGTTTGATGGATCTGGCAGTTTAATAATAAATAAATAACTATTTTTTATACCAAAGTTCTGACATAGGTGCTAATTTTAGTAGAAATTGGAAATATAAATATAAACAATTTAGTGCTGTATAATCCATTCAAGTATACATGTGCCTAGACATCAGAAGGGTAATGTAAAGCTATGGCTTTAAAGAGATTTAAAAAAAGATACAATTATCTCTATGATTTTTAAGTCTCCTTAGAAATGTATTTTAGAACTTGCCAGTGATGGCTCATAATCACTTTGATATTTTGAGGAAAATGGTAGCTTTAAACAGATGATACAGAATTTATTTTTAAAAATGTATTGTGCTTATACAGTTGATGGCTTTTATTTCCATAATGTTTTTTACTACATAATTATACATCTTAATTACGTAATTACCGTCATAATTATTATGTAATTACATGTAGTTCCACTAATTACAAAATCAGGAAGTGTAATTATCTACTAAAAACTTTCTGAAATCTTATTTGTTCACTAGAGATTATTTAAAAGACCAGTGACCTACTGAAGATGTTGTACAGTGTTGTACATTATACCAGCTCTCCTTTTCCCTTTCTTAGTGGCTAGTGTAGTTTCAGAGGGTTGTGGAAGGACTGTCATGCCTTTAATTATTATTTCCCTTAAAGTTAGGTTGGAAACCATGACTGTATTGCCTGCTAATTTAGAGCTTCTTAAGTTTTCTCACTGATACTTTATATCTTTTAAATTTCAAGATTCTGTAGCTTAAATTACAGAAAGTTGCACAGTTTCAGTTAACACCTTTTCTAACTTTATTCTTTATATTTTGGTTGGGGATATCTGGTTCAGGAATCTGGTGTCAGCTAAAAAGATGTTTGGAAAAGTATTGTTTATGGCCATGTATATGTGCAGTGAGACCTTGAATCCACAAAAGATAGTGGGAATGTAGCTTAATGTAGTAAGGCCATAGACTTACTGAGTAAAACATCTTTTTAAAAATTTGTTTTTCTGTGTCAGTATGTTTGTGTCTCTGCTGTTCTGTTACTTTTGCACATACTTGGTTCTAAATATATCTTAAATGTTCATTTTGAAACCAAAAATCGTTTACTGCAATTAATATTCAGGACATTTTATGGTCCTTTTTTCCTGCTGTTTTATTAAAAATGGGCAGATAAAAACATACTTTTCTCTATATAAATAAGTCATGTTCTACCCTTGGTAGATTGAATGAAGAGAGTATTGTAAAGTGTTAGATTTGGGGCTTTTTTTTTCATTCTCTAATGCTGTTATGTATCGAAATTACATCAGAAATGGAGTGTTTTCTCTCATTGCTACATCAAATACACATTTATTGTGTATAAAAATACTTCCAGTAGCAGAAAGCAGAATCCATGTGAAAGGGGTGATGTTAAAAATAAGTGATCACAGTCTGTGATACCAATAAAAAGAAAGAAAGTGATCTCAGTGAGAAGTAAATGGTGGAATGGAAGCATGAAGAGAACAGAAGAGGTTAACTTGGCCTGGCTCTGCAGGTAATGCAGGTCTGTCATCTTCTTGAGGTTAAATGTGGTTGCCCCAACTCAGATCTGCTAAGCACAGAAGTCCTAAGGAGAATGTGTCTCCAAAGTAGGTTGAAGTATATTGACCTTTAAAAGAAACACACAAAGTCACTATTTGTGAACACAGATTGTGAAAAGTTGATACTTATTTGATCTCAGAGATAAATTAATAAAATTATTATACTTACTGAAGTAGAATAACTTTATGGGGTGCCTTTGACTAAAGAGTTTCCATCAAAGCTATGGTAAAAATAGTTATATTCTTTTCTACTAAGAGATGAATGGAGAGAAATTTTCTTCATTAAGGACTATAAGGCTATGTAGAGAATAGCATTAGGGAAAAGATTTGCTTTGTTTCCAGAGGGAACACAAAAATAGTGCATGATATATGTATGAAAATGCAGAACAAAACAGAAGTGTCTAAATACAGCTTACATTTTTATTAAATCAGGTATTTCCCTTTCTAAAGCAGTATTAAAATTTGGTCATCTCTCCATCAGAAAACTGGGGCAGTATCAACCAACCCAGATGCAGCTGTTTCTAGAGGGGAAAAAAAAAAGAGCACTGCAAGACATGGGTGTTACTGCCATGAAAATGAAGAGTGCATGAGGTACTCTTTGGGTTTCATATTTCAGAAAAGTGTGTGGGAGCACATCTGCTGCCTCTTTGCCTCTCAGCCTGCACCTCCACTTGCACAGGTTTCAAGTCCACAGCGAGGCTGTGCTAGTTTCATAGCAAAGAGCAGCTTTTCAAGACACAAAGAAAGAGAACTACATTTTTTCTTTTTGTTTTCAGTTATTTTGCGAGATTTTCTCTTCCTAACAATCCGAATCCCAGATTTCATGTTTCAGGCTCATGGCTTTTCAGAGCAAAGAAACCTCCTGTGACAGGCCAGAACGTAGCTCAGCCTTGACGAAAAAAATACAGCAAGGTACCCTTCTGTCTTGGCTTGTTCTTGTCCCTCTTCTATGAGGGGGTTTAGGTGGCTGAGAGGGGCAGTCGAGTTAGAGAGCTCACTGGTGCTCAACTGTATCTAGCACAGTTGAGTTTGGAAGAAGTTGATTTGATCCTGCCAGGATTACAACTGTCAAATGCATATCAAAATGTTTTCCTATCTTATATTATTTAACTCGGAATATAATAAGGTAATTGTTTTGACATGAAAATGTTACATCTGTGGTATTTCCACTTATCTTTAAATAGAAATTTTTCACTTTGTGAGAGATGCGTGCAGTAAGACAAAACAAAAAATGAATAAAAAGGAGTGAGTGACAGCCTAAGCTAGTTTATTTAGGTGGTAAAAACATAATATTTGACATTAATACAATTTTACAGACTTGTATTGTTTTATATTTCTGCTGTAACAATATATGTTCCATAAACAGCCAGCAGAACGTAACAGCAGCACATTTATCAGATTAATATTTTTCTTGGAAACTGTGTTACATGTTTGGAGAGAAAGAAAAGGAGCATTAAAGGAAAACTTAAAAGTATCTGTTATTTTTATGGCCTTTATAGATCATATACACGTGTCTTTAACTTAAATTATACTACTTCTTTTTTCTTTTTTTTTTTTTTTTTTAAAGGTGAGCCTGTAGTTTATATAACATCTTTAATGAAAGGTAGTTACTAGTGAGTGAAAGAAATAAATATAGTGAACATACTTATTAATAGAATTATCTACTGTGCTTTTAAACAGCAATAGTAAGCTATAGTAATGAAAGCCTTGATGTGGAAAATTTTTAGTTTCACACTTTAAATTTTGTACAGGAATCAATGCATTTGAACTTAAACATATCATGCATGCAGTTTAATGACAACTTGAAACATAATTCACTTGTTTGAAATCTCGTTTAATTTATGAGGTCCGAAGTGTAGCTTCTTGGTTTGAAACAAGTATGTTCATAATTTTGCAAAAGCAGAAGGTGTTGGAACATAAAGTGCATGCAACTGTTTTGGTTGTTGCTTCTAGAGATAAAGACAGAAAAAGAGGTTCTTATCTAGAGGTTAGCTTCTGAAAATCTGGATGCAAATTTAAAAATAGTATTTCTATTTTTCCATTTCTGTTCTTTAAAGATTTTTTGTGTCTTTCCCAGTTCAAGCCATACTTCAGATAAAGGTGACTTGGTCATAAGACCATAACAAAAAATACTTTCTCTGTGTTTCCAGAAAAGAGAAACTGATTATTATTCAGAAATGACTGTGAAGTGTCCATACTTTTTTGAGCTTTTGAATATGATCTGAAGTCTCTGCTTCATTTTGGTTTTATTCCAATACACAAAGCAATGTGCTTTGACAGATTTTAAATGTGAGAAGTACTCAGTCATGAGTTCCTACTTAGGCAAACATGCATTTTATTTCAGTATTTTGTCTGCTGACACATGAGCCCACCTGTGTTTCTCAGTGAGTAACAAAAAGGATCCTTATTGTTCCCTTATGGCATTTCACACTCAAAATTCTTTACGTATACATTTATTCTCTGGTCCTATTAGTGAGTATTGGTGCTCCAATATTCACTAGGGTGTAGGTAACCAAATATGCCTTGTTTTAAAGCTGTCCCTCCAGCACCCACTTTTTCCATGGTATGTGTGGGTTTTGAGGCACCTGTGCTGTGGCTTGCTGCTGCTCCCACCCCAGGATCCTTCTCCCGTTCCAGAGCTCTGCTGCCCTGGCAAAAATCAGTTCTTGCTTATGTTCTTGCTTATGGAGATCCTGGGTCTGCTTAGCTCTTCCAGCCTGGAGATATGTTTCGGGGAGTGAAGATATTCCTAAGTAAAAAGGAATAAGCAGCTCAAGTTATGGCAGCCACTGTAAAATGTTTGTCTTAAACTGTAGTGTCGTGTAGTACCTAATGTGTGTAGTATAAAACAATGAGATTGGTGGCAATAGCTCATCACCTGGAGTCCCAGTTTGGATTTTCCTTCTTTCAGTTCTATTAGTTGTTTTTTACGGAAGAAAGATAAACACTGGGATAGATTATCTTGGATTTTTGCTAAATGATAGCTTTCAGAAGCCCTCACCACCTGTCTCTCTCTCTCTCTTTTTTTTTTTTTTTTTTAATACTCTTATTATTAAGTATCTTTCCATTTCTTTCTGCTGTCAGTGTTCAAAGTCACCTATTGCATGTTTTACACTCAGATCCTTCCAGGAACTGAGATACTGGCACTTTCCTGTCATGAAAACCCTATGCCTACCATTGGATTTACATCCTTGACCAAAAAAAAAGATATATGAGAGTTGCAGTACATTCAGATTTTGTAAAGGTTTTATGGGATAAATGAAAGGAAGGGTAAAATATAATCAGAAATTACCAGTGGGTAAGTTCAACAGGTAGTCACCATGGTAAAGCTTTATGTTGTACATCTATATGTTTGGGTACCTTTCAATTACTTAACTGTTTGCCTCTACCCTGAGTATAGAAATAGTTTTAGTGGTCTAGCATTACAAAAAATATGTTGCATTTTGAGAAGATTAAAGTTCATAGAATCATAGATAAATATCTCCAGGGATGGAGAATCCACTACTTCCCTGGGCAGCCCATTCCAATGCCTGATCACCCTCTCCATAAAGAAATTCTTTCTAATATCCAACCTAAACTTCCCCCGGTACAACTTGAGACCATGCCCTCTTGTCTTGCTGAGAGTTGCCTTGGAAAAGAGACCAACCCCACCTGGCTACCCCCTCCTTTCAGGGAGTTGTAGAGAGTGATGAGGTCTCCCCTGAGCCTCCTCTTCTCCAGGCTGAACAGCCCCAGCTCCCTCAGCCTCTCCTCATAGGATCTGTGCTCGAGTCCCTTCACCAGCCTGGTTGCCCTCCTTTGGACCCGCTCCAGGACCTCAATCTCCTTCCTGAACTGAGGATTGTTGAGGAGTTTTGGTAACAACAATTCTGGAGTAAGCCTTTATTTTTCTTTAGGGTGGAAAGGGCTGTGGGTTTTATTTATTTGTTTGGTCTTTGCTTCTTAAGAGGTGGGTGAAGAACTTCCAGTTGTCACATCAAAATACACGGGCCCAACAAAATACTAGTACTAAAGTAACTTTTTATTAGGCTGTCATAGGGATTCTTGGGGGACTTTTGTTGAACAGGTTGTATTTTATAAAGGAAAGGTGAAATGCCTGTACTGAATTGCTCAGATAAAGAACATTAGTGCAATAGAGGAATAGAGACATAAAAAACCACACCAGATGTTTGAAGTGATTTTGACAAAAAACAATCCTAAAATTCGCAATACGTAAAATGCAGGAGAGAGTCCCAAGATGGAAAGGCTGAAAGATTTGGAGAGGCAACATTGAAACGAATTTGCAGTGCAGCTTGCCAGTGAAATAGAACATTGCAAAATGTAGCCTTTATCTTTATGGGTTTTTTTAACCCAGTGAGGTCAAAAATTACATCTTGCATTTCCAGTAGGAGCTCACCCAAACTCCATATTTCATTATGATTGCACTTGTTATCCTGAGAGGAGTTTTTCTTGATTAAGGAAGTGTTAAATAGGATTTCTATGTATGTATCCTTGAAAGTGGCTGCACGAACGTAGGCAGAGCCTTATATTGGCATTAGTATTCTTTGAAAGAATCCTACTGTGGGATCAGTTTGAAAACAGGTCATTTTATACTGTCTTGTTCTGGATGTGTAAAGTGGGGAAGGGAAAAAGTCTCTGGAAAGTACATGGTAAAGAAGTTTTTAAAAAATTTTCTAAACATGAAATATAATTTAGAAGGAAGTTTTTTTGCAGAAATCGGCAGTTTTACAGATGGAGTACATCCTTCTTGGGAAGTTTCTTCAGCAGTTGCAAGCTGATGTTATTGAAATGTCTGGAGTAGGCCAGTATTTCTGTTGAATAGTACATATTTGAAGACCATTATTATGATAAACCATGTTCTTAGCATAATTCAAATTGGTATATTTACTTCTTTTTTTTTAAATTGAGTTTTTTGCAGACTAGAAACTACAAATGGCATTAAGGAAAAAAGTGCTGTTGAGCTTACACAGAAATTTTTACATTTAACACTTTCCAACAATGTGAGTCGAGTGCTTTTTGTCACCAACAAGGAGAGGCCTGAAGGTCGAACAAACTTTTCATTATAAAGCAAATCTCTGCACTGTAATATATTCCAATTATAAAGATAATATAAATCACACCAGTGACAGGACTTTTATATAGTAAGAAGTCACCCTTATCTTTTCAGCTGATATACATTGCCTTTAAAAAAGGAGAGGGAGAGATGAGTGAGGAAATGAGCTATGATGGGTAACAACAGCGAGCTCAGGAATGAGTGGGAGCACGTGTAAAGATTTTTCCTTTTTTTGGAGGAAATCCATCTGATGCTTTGCTTGCACCTAATGCAAAGTGGGGAGAGGAGTGAACAAAAGATCTGTTATCAAAACAAGACAAGAGGGCACAAGTTGTGCTGGGAGAGGTTTAGGTTGGATATTAGAAAGGAATTCTTTACGCAGAGGGTGATCAAGCACTGGAATGGGCTGCCCCGGGAAGTAGTGGATTCTCCATCCCTGGGGATATTTAAAAAGAGACTGGATGTGGCACTCAGTGCCATGGTCTGGTAACTGCAGCAGTAGTGGATCA
Organism: Calypte anna; assembly: GCF_003957555.1. Classification (NCBI taxonomy): domain Eukaryota; kingdom Metazoa; phylum Chordata; class Aves; order Apodiformes; family Trochilidae; genus Calypte; species Calypte anna. The sequence goes on along the minus strand of NC_044244.1, from coordinate 119,156,057 downwards.
AGGGTTGGACTTGATGATCTCTGAGGTCCCTTCCAACCCAGCCGATTCTATGGTTCTATGATTTCCATGGGTAGGATTTTCTGCTCAGACAGAGATGATCCACCTGTGGATATGCCCCCTAGAGTAGTGTGTATATGGTGATATTTGAGACAGAATTTGTCATTTGCACTACATGTGCCAACAGTGAGGACCTAGTAGTGATGAAAGTTGAATAATCCTAAAATGTGAAGCTCAAAAAGCCCAAGGGTCATAATTCACTGAAGTGACCAAGAAAGAGACTGTATATGTCTCCCATTTCTACTGGCAATGATGATATGCTTCACTAAGGTTTTTTGGTGTCAGGACTAGAAATGACATTTTGTATAAACATCAGACAGGTGAGATACACTTCCGCACGGAAAATACTGGCTCATTCTTAACAAGACAATCACAGAATCAGGCAAGGAGGCAACTCAGATGTCATGTAGTCCAACTCCCTGCTCAAAGTAGGGCCAGCTGCATCAGGTTGTTCAGGGCCATGTGCACTTGGGTTTTGAGTATTTCTATGGATGGAGACTCCACACCAGGGCAACCTGTTTTACCATTTGCCTGCTTTCACAGTAAAAAAGGAAAAGACTATGTTTACATGGTATCCTTCTATTTCAGTTTGTGCCCATTTGCCTCTGGGTCTGTCGCCTGGCTCCATCTTTATTGCCTGTATCAGCTACATACAGAAATTTATGAGGTCCCCTGCTCTGAATCATCTCTTCTCCAGGCTGAGTAGTTGCATCTCTTCTTGTATGAAGGGTGCTTCAGTTCCTGTAATAGTCTTTGTAGGACTCACTCCAGTAAATCCATGTCTTTGTTGTACTGGGAAGCCACCCCAGCACTCCAGGTGTGGCCTTACCAGGGCTCAGCAAAGGAAAAAGGTCACCTCCCTTGACCTGCTGCTCATCCTCTGCCTAGTGCAGCCCAGGTGCTGATGGCCTTCTTTGCTGCAAGTGTTCAGTCCTGGTTTGTGCTTACCTTGCTACATACTCCTTAGCTTGTTATATAGGTACTTGGCTATATGGGTATTGTGTGAAAAGGGGCTCTGCTGTTCTCTTTCTTTCTGCAGCAAAGCAGGAATTCCACGCCAAACATAAATAGTGGAGAAAACTCCTGTGAAGGAATACATTTCATCTCCACTGGTTTTGAGGTCTCAAAGTTCAAGAATTTGCATGTGAATTTATTGGCCTGTCCTCCTTGGTATAGTGGGGAGAATTAGGCAGTTCAAGGGCATGGCTTATCTTGTCTCATTTATAGTAGGCTGGTATGGATCACACCTGGGAAATGCCTCCTCTGCCCCAGTGGTGATGAAGCAGGTTCAAGGTGAGTAGTTCACATAGAGAAAGTAGTATTGCTGGTAAAGTCATACCAGAGACATAGCCCATGAATTTATAATGTCAGATGATAAATGTGGGAAATTGTTACTTACAGCACTCCAGTCACCCCAAGGTTTTTTGTCAAAAAATAAAAAATAATACCAAAGTAGTTTCCTTTATCCTTCTGCACTTAGTTACAGCCCCTGTTGACTTAAGCCAGGTGAGAAGAGCATGTTGCTCCGAAATAAACGGCTCCTGCATCCCAGAATAACCTATTTCTAACGTATACATGGCAAATGGTAAAGACTTGGGGAAAAGCATCTAGTCATAAATGTTAACCATGAGGAGGCAGTATGCCATAACTCCCATCACTCCTTTAGAAGGGTCTGTCATGAGGTGTGCAAACCAGCCTGTTAAGAGTAACTTTGAGAACAGAGTTCTGGCTTTTGTCCTGGGAGCAGGCTGGTTTTTTGTGGTTATTTTTAGAGAAGCAGAGGGTGTAATTCTTCTAAGCCCCTACTGTTTTTCAGAGACTAAACTTCTTGTATGGGATCATTTGGAAATTAATTTACAGTCTTCAAGGTGAATAGCTATGGTCTAGTTAATAGCTATTCTTTACTCACAAAGTATTTTAGCACTTAAAAGCCACCTCTATCAACTTCTGCTTTTTTATATTCAGTAAATGCACAGGGATTTTGATAACTCTAGATGAAGTTACCCTGAGGAGGAGTTTAATATTGAACTGACCACAGCACATAATTTTTCTTCCTGAATGTCAAGCATGAAACCAGTAAAAAAAATACATTCACCAAGTTTATTTAAGAAGGCCATTTAAAATATATTTCCTTATAACAGCAGCCTCAGATAATCCATTATTTTATTTGTAGACCCTCTTAAGGAGAGTGGAAGACTAAAGGAGTGCATGGATTTTTAAGTGTATCAAGTTAGTAGGCTAAGAGCAAAGGCTATCTCTGCATGAGGGACTTTGCACATTCTCTTCCAGATCAGCTGCAACATCAAGGACAGGAAAATCTGCAAAGCATTTTGTTTGCTATGTGTTCAATCTCCTGTCATCTGCTAATGCAGTCTTTGTCAGAAAGTACTTAATGTTGGGTACCCAAGTAGTCTGTTTCACATCTGTTGTTCTGCTGAACACATATCTCCTATATTCCCTGCTCAAAATTGCTGACTTTTCACAAATTGGGGATGATAAGCAGCTCTAGGAGGGGCTGGGGGTGTGTGTGGGGGGAAATATTGATGTCCTGGTAGTGGAACTGGTTGTATGAAGAGGAGAGTAAGTATGTTCTTCTGTCCTTGATGTATTATTGGCAGCTGAGCCTGTGATCTCTCACTGTTTTCAGGATGGCAAAGTGGGCAGTTTCTTCTGTTTTGTTACATAGCTTCCAGGTGCATTGGCAGCTGCTATGTACCTGTAGATATATGTCCCTACAGATATGGGTCCCCTGCAAGCAAGTGCTGCAATATTTTGATGTTGTTCTCCTAGAGGATGATGCAAGACTCCTCTGCACAAGGCCTGAAAGAATCCTGTGTTGGGCAGCTGTTTCAGAAATTTATCCAAGCAGCTGTTTTTCTGTGGTATTTTTTTGCTGGAATTATATACCTTACTAAGCATTATACATTTGTCTCACTGCCTCAGGATCAGATAAACATTTAAATTAAGGTGGGCAGGACTTTAAATAAAGTTTTAAATTTTGGAGTGTAGCCTGTTATTTTTCAAAATAGAAAGGAGATAGGCTTATTTTTCATCTTTTTTTCTGTTGCTTTGAGGATCTGTTTTGCCTTCTGATGTGTAAAATATTGTGTGGGAAGAAGGTGAAGGTGAGCAAGTTTGAAAATGACAGTGCGTTTGACATTTGGGATTGTCACAGAAGCTCAAATTCTAAAAATGTGTTGTTACAGTGTTGATATTGCTTAACTTGGGATAAAGCTAGTTGTTATCAAATACTTGAACAGTAAGTCATGATTCAGTTGTGCTCTTTCTTAAATGTAGTTATATCTGTTAGTATTTCAAACCTTTTTGGATTAAATGTAATGGGTTTTCTTTGACCAAGGGTATGGGCTTTGTGGTTTCATCATAAGCAAAATAAATGGTCTTTAATTCTGGCCACATACTTAGAATCATAGAATCATAGAATCATAGAATTGGCTGGGTTGGAAGGGACCTCAGAGATCATCGAGTCCAACCCTTGATCCACTACTGCTGCAGTTACCAGACCATGGCACTGAGTGCCACATCCAGTCTCTTTTTAAATATCTCCAGGGATGGAGAATCCACTACTTCCCGGGGCAGCCCATTCCAATGTCTGATCACCCTCTCTGTAAAGAAATTCTTTCTAATATCTAACCTAAACCTCCCCTGGCACAACTTAAGACCGTGCCCTCTTGTCTTGTTGAAAGTCGTTTGGCAAAAGAGACCAACCCCCCCCTGGCTACACCCTCCTTTCAGGGAGTTGTAGAGAGCGATGAGGTCTCCCTTCATCCAGAATTGTATCACAAATGTCATTTTTATTTTATATATAGTTGATCTTCTGTGCAGCAGTAGATGCTTTAGTCTTTTGTCATCTCCCCTGTTTTAGTGACTGTTTATGACAGAGCAATTTGATTTCAGGTATCTTGTTTTACTTTTGCATATGCTGTCCTTATGCCTGATGTTGTGGCAAAGTCATTTCCTTAAATCAACAGTGGTAACAATTTAAGTAGGTAAACAGCAATTGAATTCCAAGCGCTAACACCACTGATGGTGCTGATACACCAAACCAAATCATCATTCCCCAGTCTTGGAGAATACCAGTCATCTCCTGCTACAATCCAGGATATGTTTTGTGTAATGGTGCTGGATTTGAAATGCTTTCAAAACTTTGCTCTCATGCAGATGCTGATTAGTAGCTGACTGAATGGGTGCAGTCTGGTACAGTGCTGTTCCATTTATAAGTTAGTTTCAGTCTCATTAATCAGAACCAGTTTCACTTGCTTCTGCAAAACTTTTGTCAGACAGAGAAAAATGTTCAGCCTTCAGGACCAAAATCCATAAAGTTAAGGTATGGTAAGCATGACAGATGTGATAGGTAAGACAACATTGCTCTCAGTATTTTTTGAGTGGGAAATTATGAGATCTATGTATTTTTAATTACATGAATTACACAGGGACTTGTTCTGCTTTTGAAAATGTGTGTTCTTTGTGTATGACAGGCTTTATACTAAGTTATTAGTAATCTGTGGACTTATTTAATTGCAGTTAAATATGCATATTTAACATGTGCAAGAACTCATAAAATCCATTTAACTAAGAAATACAATTGAAACACCTCATAAAGAGCAGTCAAACCTATGAAGTCAAGTTACAATGGGTTATTGCTGTTAGCACACCACCTGACTGCACCTTTTTATTAGATTTGACCTTTCTGTTTGAGTTTTCTTGCTTTTGTACTTTTAAAGCAATAGTTTGATGTATAATAATGCTTTTACTAAGACAATTCCTTTCCACTATCATTTTCTTAATACTGTAGGGCTTTAACTAGTTTTGAATATTTTAAGAGTATCTGGTTGTGTAAAAAGCAATTAATTGCTTTTGAAAGCAGGCCGTGTTAGCAGCTGTTGATAGGTCTGCTAACATCTCTTTTCAGTGTTTTTGTGAACAACTGATCAAATTAGATTCGTCACTCTTGGCTTGTGGTGATTTTAAATTGAAATGGAATATATTAAAGTAGCCAACCATGCTGATTATATTGCAAGCTTCATTTAATGTCATACATTCACACATTATAGTGAAAAGCAGGATTTTTTTTTTAAATGCATGATTGTGACTGTACCTTTACCCGACTCCAAAGGTCATCTGTAATCGGTGCATAATTTATTAGTGTTAGATATCTGATTCTTGAAAGCGTGTGCCACAATGGTACATGCACATGAAAGGTGTTGACTGAAAAAATCAAATTGTTATCATTTCACTGCTATGCTGTTCTTGATACCATCTGAGTCCTTACTGGGCAGTAGGCTGCTGCAGTGAAACCTTCAGACATAGTTGGACAGTTCTCCAGAGACCACAGAAATGTCCATTCTGAAATCCTGAGGTTCTGGAGTGCTTCTAGAGGTGGCAGTGTGTTGCTATGAAGGTGTTTCTTTTTCCAGGTTGTCAGATAACAGGATTCTCCTGTGATGTTCAAAATCATAAAAAATCCTGTGGTGTTCAAAATCATAAAATATGCTTCTTAAATCTTTTCCTCCCATTTAATTCACTAGCTCTTTCCTAAAACCTATAGGAAGCTTGAGGGAAGCCTCTAGTTGAGTGTCAATAGAAATACTGATGGAATAAATTTTTACACAGACTCTCTGTATCCCTCACCTTACTGTTATCTTTTAAAATAACTCTGCTATTCCCATGTGCTTGTTCAGATGTAAACGACCTGAAAGTTAACATTGTGAATATTTGTTGTTTGCAAAGTGGTATCTGTTTAAATTCACTTTTTAAGCAAATTTTTCAAGTTTGTGCATAGCTTAATGCAAAAGAGTAGTAGTTCCACAGTAGCTTTCAAAAGGAATTCTTGTATTATTTTTGAAAAATATTACATAGGCTTTTAATGTAATTTATGCATAGAGAAAGTACTACTTATTTTCCAGCATTTTGAAAATATTTTACAGTCCTGTCTGTGTTATGTGAATGTCTGCTTCCTTTTCTAGAAAACCCTGGGGAAAGTAGTAGATTCAGATCTTAGTGTCCAGATAGCAGTCCAGACAATCCAGGGAAAAGCCAAGGCTTCTGTCAGGCTTTACCTGGGTGGCTGCAGTGCTAGGTCAGGCTGGAGTTCTGCTCCCTCAGCTGAATGCCTCGATTTACCAAGAGCCAATTGGATCTGAAGCAAATGTTTCCACAAAATCTTACTGCAGTAACTTGGTCAAATTAGGTTTTGTGCTGACCCTTGATAGCTTAAAATTAAGGTTAGTTTGTGGTTTCCCTTTAGTTCAACTACCTATTTTTATAACTTTTGAAGAAAAGCCACTGCAGGGGCTTCTGTGGCTAAAAGATAGCAGTTGAACTCTCCAAAATATTTAGTTTCTGTTTTGTTTTGCTCCTCTGAAGAGACCCACTACAAAGAAACAAAACAGAAGAGGAGTTACTGTAGAATACTGATATGTAAAGACAATATGCCTCATACACGTCATTGGAGCAGCTTCAGCCTTTGTGTCACCCACAACAGAAGGAGATTTCACAAGTTGTGAGATGCTTCCAGTTTTCTAAATAACTTGAGTGTCTCCAGTAGGGTTTTGTGGTTCTTTATCAGTTGCCTCCATAGATTTTATGGCTTAGACTTGAATTTTTGTCACCAGGTTTTAATTAGAGTTGCGCTCAAAATCTGTACTTAGCAAATTCATATAAACCCTTTCTTGGACTAAATCACATCAGTGACATATATGACATATCTAGATGCTCTCTACTGAGTTCTTCATAGTCCCATTTTGTTTTTTTCTTATTTTAATGTTTATTTTGTTAAGAAATTCTGTGGTTGAGAAGAGAGTAAAGCTGACATTTGTTATTTCCTTTAGCGTAAATATCAGCACAGAAACTATGATATCTAGATACTATCATAAATTGTCTTATTGGTCCAGTATAATTTATCTTCACAAATGGTAAACCACCAAGAGTAATTCACTTGTGCTGCAGGATTTTCAGAGACCTGTTTCAGGGTGCCCAAAAAAAAAAGTAAAAATCTTTTAGCTGTCTACTAATAATGCAAAGAGTAGCTCACTGATTTTGTTTTTTGACCAGGAACACTTATTTGGAAAAAATAAAATTTAAAAAACCAAACCAAACAAACAAAAAACCCACCAACAAACAAACAAAAAGACAAAAAAACAACCCAGGCAACAAGAGAAAAAAGATACAGATTTTTTTGACCGGGAATAGCCCATATGAAGGGACATTGCTGAGTAGGACTATTGAGAGTTTATGAACTCATGCTCAAACATGTGGTGTGCCTCTGGATGAGCTTACAGTCATTTGAGAAATAGAATTAAGGCAAAGGGTGCTAGCCAATATGAGAGTGTAAGTTAATTTTTAATATGCAAAAGAGTTTTCTTACCTCATTCTGTTTCAGGTACAAAATACAACGAGGAAACAAAACTCCTTGATCAAAACATCTCTGAAAATGCACCTGTCTGTCCAAGCCATATATAGCCAGCTTAGGTTCACATTTGCAATTGAGATACTTGAAAAATAATTTTTTATATAGGACTTCCACTGATGTGCTTACCAAAACATTGTGTGAGCACAGTGTATATGAGAATCCTTATGCAGGATACTTAGAGGCTAGAGGCTTAATGTGGATTTTGGGAAGCACTTGCCAATAACAATCTAATGCCATAATACTTACTAAAATCTAATCAACTTTATCAGCCAGCACTGATTGTGAGGCTTTTCCCATGGCCTAAAATGTTTTCATTCTTTCCTACGTTCAGTGCATCTAAATGTTTGCATATTTTTAACATTTCTTATGTTTACATGAGTTTCAACAGTACTTTTCTGTGAGGATGAAGTTCTAATTGTTATCTTCACATAAAGTTTGTAATTAGACACAAAAGCAATGTTTTCTTCAGTATCACAAATCCAAAGCATTTCTAAGATTTAGGTCTTCTGTCTGCATAGACATATACTTGTCTGGCAGAGTGGGCTAGAAAGTTCATTTTCCTGCTCAGTTCCTCCCATCTAAATTGTATAGTGCTTAGTCATCTGAACCTGTGATTGTGTGGTGGATTATGTATTCTAAAAATGATTGTAGCTGTGAATAGTACCTGGTATCATCAAAAGACCTTCACAGTTTCTGTCTCAGTAAAAAAAGGCATATTTGTATTAGTGGAGACAATTTCAGTAGGCACAACATGGTTACACCTTCCAAGCCTGACTTAGGAAAGCATGACTTTCCATGAGCTCTGACAAATCATTATTTCAGTAAACCTTTTACCTCCATCTTCACCCTTACATTTTTCCTTCCCATGTGTTACGTAATAACATTAACCTACACGTGCCATAATGCATTCGTCTCTCTCATTATTTATGAAATAGAATCATAGAATCATAGAATTGGCTGGGTTGGAAGGGGCCTCAGAGATCATCAAGTCCAACCCTTGAACCACCATTGCAGTTGCTAGACTATGGCACTGAGTGCCACATCCAGTCTCTTTTTAAATATCTCCAGGGATGGAGAATCCACTGCTTCCCTGGGCAGCCCATTCCAATGTCTGATCACCCTCTCCATAAAGAAATTCTTTCTAATATCCAACCTAAACCTCCCCTGGCACAACTTAAGACCATGCCCTCTTGTCTTGTTGAAAGGCATCTGGGAGAAGAGACCAACCCCCACCTGGCTACACCCTCCTTTCAGGGAGTTGTAGAGAGTGATGAGCTCTCCTCTGAGCCTCCTCTTCTCCAGGCTAAACAGCCCCATCTCCCTCAGCCTCTCCTCATAGGATCTGTGCTCGAGTCCCTTCACCAGCCTGGTTGCCCTCCTTTGGACCTGCTCCAGGACTTCAATCTCCTTCCTGATCTGAGGGGCCCAGAACTGGACACAGTACTTGAGGTGTGGCCTCACCAGCACTGAGTACAGGGGCAGAATCCCTTCCCTGGACCTGCTGGCCACGCTGTTCCAGATACAGGCCAGGATGCCATTGGCCTTCTTGACCACCTGGGCACACTGCTGGCTTCCTGTCAATCCAGACTCCCAGGTCCCTTTCTGCCTGGCTGCTCTCCAACCACTCTGTGCCCAGCCTGGAGCTCCCCATGGGGTTGTTGTGGCCAAAGTGCAGGACCCAGCACTTGGCCGTGTTGAACCTCATCCCATTGGAATCAGCCCAACTCTCCAGTCTGTAGTCTCTTACCAAAAATCATAGAATGGTTTTCTATGGAAGGGACCTTGAAGATCATCCAGTTCCAACTCCCCTGCATGGGCAGGGACACCTCCCATTAGACCAGGTTGCTCAAAGCCCCTTCCAGTATGGGCTTGAACACTCCCAAGGATGGGGCATCCACAACTTCCCTGGGCAACCTGTGCCAGTGTCTCAGCACTCTCACTGGAAAGAATTTATTCCTTGTGTCTAATATAAATCTCCCCTCTTCCAGTCTGAAACTGTTGTTTCAAGTTTGTCCTGTCACTACACACCCTTGTAAGAAGTCCCTCCCCGGCTTTCCTGTAGGATTCCTTCAGGTACTGGAAGACTGCTGTGAGGCCTCCCCAGAGCCTTCTCTTCTCCAGGGTGAACAACCCCAACTCTCAGCCTGTCTTCATGGGAGAGCTGCTCCTCTGGTCATCTTCATGGCCCTCCTCTGAACTCATTCCAACAGCTCAATGTCCTTCTTATGCTGGGGGGTCCCATAACTGAACACAGTACTGCAGGTGGGGTCTGATGAGAGTGGAGAAGAGGGGCAAAATTACCTCCCCTTGACCCACTGGAAGATGTCAGTGCAGCAAAATGGAGATTATTGGAAACTTTTGACTGGAAGAGTATTTCAGGTTTTCTTCTCAACTTGAGTTTTCCTGCTATACTTCTGTCTGCAAGTTTGGCCACAGTGACTGTATCCTCCTAACTGCTGGTTTTATTGCGTGTGGTGCAGAAGGGTACAATAAAGCCTGGTAGGCTTGTAGTAGAAGTGAGTGCCCTATCAGCATGTAACTGGTTGTGTTCACCTACTGAATGTGTTTAGGCAGTGCCAAGGCTGCCTATAGTAGGCAGACACCATTTAGCTCAGTAAATTAAATAACGATAAATGCTTCTCAGATTGTTAGAGACTCAAAAAGGTTCATGTGAGTTCAAAAAGTAGTCGGAAACGTTTGTGGAAGGAGAAAAATCAACCCAGAGTTACTCTGCATGGGGAAAGTGTTGTCAGTTCAGGAGTTTCTGGACATTCCAGGTTGCTACAAGCTGGCTTCATAAGCCAGGGCTATGTCACTGCATGATTTTGTTCAGCCAGGATATCTGCTTTCCTTCTCTCCAAGGCAGAATTTGGGGCTAGAAAGACCTTTAGTCAGACCAGATGTGGTCCTTTTTGTTTGTAGCCTATGTGTGCTATGTTATGAAACGTAGCCATGCTGGGATGATGGATGGAGTATCCTTATGGATAGGAGATGTTGCTTTCCTCAGCAGTGTGGTGGGATTGGAAGAACAGCATGTAATGTGCTTTTTCCTTTACAAAAACTAAATTGTTGCTGCAGTGCAGCTCCACACTAACCTCTTATGTGCAGGACATGACAGCTGAGGGTGTCCTTGCCAACTCCACACCACTGGTGAAAGCAGTGGCTCACAGAGCGTGTTAAACCCACTTTTTATTTTCTGCAGGGCATGTGGCTGCCTCATTCATTAATACACTGTGGGCAGTCATGTTGCTTTCTAATCTTAATTTTTACTTATTCACTGGCACTAGGAATTTGAGAAGTTTTGTGTTGCTATTTAAAATCTACATGAAGGAAATTTGCTTGTTGTGGAGGGTCAAGCCAGGTAGCCAAGTAGAAAACAGCAGTAAAACAACCACGACCATTCCTCCTTCCCTCAAACAGTGCTGATATTTGCTCCTTTTCCTCAGTGTGCTTTTTGAGTGGCCAGTCTGCTAGCTGCATAAATATTCATTGTTCTCATTTTTTTCTTCTACAAAGTTTAGCAAATACTGTTCATTTTTCTTCTTCTACCACATTTGAAATTTGTAGATGACTCTTCTGTTATATGTTAGATACCTGGTTTCACTATTACTATCAAAATTGAATTTACCAGTTTCAGGAAAATTAAGAAGACTAATACTTGATCTAACTACAGATACAAGTTCTTAATTTCAAGGTCCCTTGAGTCCCTTGTAGCTTTTCTCCTTTCCTCTCTGAGAGACAAAAAGTGGGGCTTTCATCCTTGAAGACTTGTGAAGTTTAGATGAGACTGAACACTGCACAAATTTAAATTGTGTTCAAACTGTAAAAGTGCCTCACTGAGAATGACTTGCAGTAACTCACTTGAGCATCTGCAGCGGTAGAAGAGAAATGGTTTATGCCCTAAAATAATACAGATGCCAGCAATGGCATCTCTGAAATAAAAACTGAAATTGTGTGGTATACTGGTTTACTTCTTCACTTGGAAGTCTGGGTTCACTTCGTTAGTTATTATTTGTATTATGCTGCTATCTAGAGGTCTGATGCACCGCAGATAGGTGATTTTGAAGACCACTTCTGCCTAAAGAATTTTCAGTGCAAGAGAGAAGCAGTAGGTTGAAGGGAGAGGTGCCATCAAACCTGTTCTATGGATAAAACATGAAGCCTGAATTAATTCATCAACTAGTTCAGTATAATGTTGGAAAGGGATGGCAAAGCTGAGTGTAGCACCTACATCTTTTAAATGAAGATTCAGTGCTCAGCAGCTGTAAAAGAAGCATGAATAGTTTGTCCTTTTTTCTTTATACATCTCTGATGATGCAGATAATACTGGAAACTGATAGCGTCTTCCACATCTGAGTTTCATGAGCCCTCGAAGTAGATGAATTTATATTAAGCTTCAGTAAGTGCAAAGAACTGTGAATGCTTTTAGACAAGTCTTGCTGGCAGGTATATTCATTACTTTTTTCTAATTTATTCTGTGGGCTTTGCTCACTCCTCAATTTGTCTCTGGTTGGCTCAACTTTGGTGCGTTCTGGTTTTTGATCTTGTGGAGGGTTTCTGTTGATATGCTTTTCTGTTTTTAGAAACTTGACCTTGATTTTCAACCAATGTATCTCTGAACTATCTTTTAAAGGAAAACGTTTCCCCACATTTTCATCTTCGTGGAAATAGATTCTTTTTAAGTAATTCCATCTATAATTCAGTCCTGTTTGCACAGTCAGAAATTGTCCCAAATTGAGTTTCATTTTGAACAGGCTTGCATAACCCAAACTAAATACATCTTAGTTCTGTTACTGTACAAAGAACTGTATTTGCTGAGTTTACAGCTGGTTAACCTAAGAAAATTCCATTTCAGGCTTACTAGGTAGTTCATCTCTTACCACCATCTCATATTTGCAACATGTTTAGCATTTGACCAAAAGGAAGAATAGGTTGGTGATTGTAAAACAGTCACTGAGAAAGTCATCAAGTATGATTTTTTTTTTTTTAATAAAATGATTCACTGGAAAACAGGAAAAGGAGGATGCAAGGCCAGTTACATTTCATGGGAAAATGAATGTCTTCTGACTCTGCCATAATAATAATTTCCTCCTTCCCCATTTCTTCTAAGCAAATATACTCAGGGTACTCCTCAGTGATCGTATATATAAAGGATATCCTCTAAAAAGAGATTGGCAGGTTTAATTTGTTTGATGTGTGCAATCACAGTCCATGTTAAATTCAAAATGCTTGTCCAATCAAGGATTCAATATAGAAAAGAGGCAGTAACAAGCATGCAGTACGCTGTAATAAAGAAATCTGTTGATTGAAAACAGTTTGTATATTTTGGAAATGATAGGGAATGTAATTGGTAAGAAAGAAAAGGATAGGGCTTCATAAATAATAGGAAATAGAGCATATTTTTCTGACTGATAATGCTAACTCGATTTAACAATGCTCTGGTGTTGAATTTTCCTGTTCAGTTAAAAGGTCTGGTAGATTTTCCTGTACTCTAAATTTCATGATTAACGGAAGGAGCTCTTTATTTTCATGGTGCCAGCTTTAGTGTGTTGAATTTCAGCTATAATGACCCTCTCTCTTTCTCTCTTTTTTTTTTTTTTCCCCTCTATCTCCTAATCCTTAGGCTATATATATGAAGGAGGCTTTGGCAGGCAAGCTTCTCAGTCAGACATGACTCAAAAAACACAGCTATCTGAGTGCTTTTATGAACTTTCAAAGGCTATTTTGTAGGCTTTATGAGATGAAAAGACCTTGATGTGTCAGGCTAACTTCAGTATGCCTTAAAAACTTTACTGATTCTAAACCTAATCATAATTGAAGCCAAAGACAAGCTCAACAGTTCACCCTTGTTCTGCACCACACCTTCCATAGAGTCTGTCTTTTTTGCTGCAGTTCACTCACAAGATCTCTTTCTATTTATGGAGCAGTAAGTGCTTGAATAGACTTTTAGCATATGGATCGTATCTATGCAGTCCTGCAACACTGCCAGGCTTAACATTTACAGGTTTCTGTAAGCTTATTTCGTGTTCTTAAATTTCTGGGGATCAAACCTCTGTTTTGCTTCTAATCTTCGGTGGGAGAGTGCTTGTCTAAGGTCATATTAGGGTATTAATATATTTCAGTATTAGCATTTAGTTTTGTTTGTTTGTTTGGGTTTTTTTTTAAGACTGTTAAATGGACAGGTAGCTGCAGCTGTTTATGCAGCAATTGAAACTTATAATTTAAGAGGAGGAAGTACTTGAGAGCTAAGAGCTAGGAAATAATACAACTAACAATACGGTTTTATGTGGGAAAATTTAATTTATTAAGTTTTGAGATATTATTCTTTACATGAGTTTATCCAATATTTGGAGATAAATCTCTATCTAAGTGGTCATGGTAGTTGTGAGAAGTATGTGTCAGGCTGAAATTTTGAGTATTCTCATTGAGTATTCTCATCATAAATATTATGACATTTTGAAGAAGTGCTCTTACAGCTGAAAAAAAAAAAAAAAAAAAGAAAAACTTCATATGCAAAAATGTGGAGATGAATTTGTTTGAGCAGTTGGGCTGCATTGGACTGTGAGCCCAGGGGTGAGGAATTGTATACCTACAGCCAGAGATTTCCAGATGATGGATGTCTCTGGAGTGGTAGCTGCAACAGGTAAATCCAACAGGATCCTGACACTTGGTGTTAGAAAGTAAGCTCACAGAAATCTGTTCCTCATCAAACAGCTACATGGTTGATATGATGTCCATAGCAAAGCTAGAATTAAATAAGCTTAGTTTTGAGGCATTTAAATTTACTCTACATGTGGTGGGCATCACTCAGAACAGTGTTTTGAAGACTCTATTGAAACCCTACAGATACTGAAGATTTCTCTCCAAGGGGCAGTCATTCTCCTATAATCAGAAAGTGTGATTTAAAATCTACGTTCATGCATTCAGACTAAACCTTTGAATATTGTAGCCTACTGCCAGTTAACTGTAAGTCTCATTTCTAGACAGTATGCTAAAATACATGAAAAGGAACTGCTAGTATGCCTGGTAAAATAACTGTCTCCATTATCTTTGCTTTTCCTACATACGTGTTTTAAGAAATACATTTTTCCTCTGTATTTTGGTGTCAACAGTTTCTACTCGTCAGTGATGGACAACAAGTTAACAACATAAAATGGGTGCTGACAGTTCTTGAAAATGAAATAATGTTTGATATAACCTCAAGTTTCTCTCTGAACTTTGATCAAACAATAAAAAAAAAACCCTTTGAAAGGAGGGGCCCTGTGCTGTCAGGCACAGAATTACATGGGGAAAAAAATTAATCTAAATAGTGAGGGAGAAGTCTGGGTTCTCTTGCATGATATTTAGCAGCAATGGTAAGAAGAGGGATGTTTCTTTCTTTGTGTAATGTGCAGTAGTTACAATAAACACAAGATTTCCAAATCTCAGAGGACTCTCTTGACAGTTACTTGATAACAGCTTTTTTCACTCCATAGTTTTGACAGTTTGTATGTGTTGCCATATCTAGTGTAAACTAAAACATCACTGTCATTCTGGTTCTCTTTCTCCGGTGGCTTCCTTTTCTTTATATTTTTTTCTGTCTTTAGGATAATGAAAAACACAGGCTTTTAATTTGTAGGCTTCAGTAAGACAAGTTGTGTGTGGAGAGTGGCATGTGTTTAAGTTTTGAAATACTCAGACTGAATAGCTTTGCTGTTTGGTTTGCTGTTCAGGGGTTTGGTGTTGGTTTTTGGTTGGGTTTTTTGTTGTTGTTGTTTTGGGGTTTTTACTGTTTCTTTAGAAGTGTGTTTGTGTCCTAATTGTGACCTGGCCTATCAGTGTAGTTAGAGCATGTGAGGGTAACTGCATGGGCAATATGAAAACACTGTTGTACCCAGAATTCTGCTGTGTTCACAGTGGCATTTTTTATTTTTGTTGTGGTTTTCCTTTTTTATTCACACAGAGATCCACAGCATACGTGTTAGCATCTCTTCCCAACCTGATGTCCCTTTGCTTTCTTTCTCTCCCGTGCTTCTGAATTATTCCGATGATAATACTGGATTAATACACCATTTTAGAAGAGCTGCCTGGGAGCTGAGTGTTGCAGGAAGGGACTTGAGGGACACCTGCTTAGGAGAGGACTGCCAGCTCCAGGGGCGCCCTGGTTTCTGCAGCCACTGCTCAGCTGTTTTGGTTTGCCAGAGTAGATGATATGTCCCTGAGTAGAGGATGACTTTAACCTTTGGTTTTGTTGGGTTTTTTCCCCCAATCTTTCTAAGGTTATTTTGTCATCAAAACAAATTTGCTTTAGCACAGCAAAGTGCCCAGTGTCGTCATCTGGCATGTTACAGACAAATTCCTATTACTTTTCTGCTTCAAGCTATTGTTAAACACTACGAGCTAGCTGACAGTAAAATTATAAATACAGGTGTTGTCACACTACACTATAATCAGAATTTTAATTTGAATTTTCATTTGTAAAGCCTTTTTTTAACATGAAAATGGGAATAGAATTAGTTTTATTGACAGTAAAAAGACATTTTGAAAGCTTCCTAAATCATTACCTGTATTTAGTAGTGGGAAAAAAATTGTATATGTCCGTATAAAAAGAAGAGTTTTATTATCACATATTTACTCATTACATTTGGTGGTAAATAAAACTAGGAAAATGTGTTTGACAAATGATTGACGTAACTCAATACATTTTCACTTCATCAGAACAATAGACAGAGATAAATATATATTTGCTTTTGTTTTGTTCTGCCATTACTTATGCAAGCCTGCGATAAAAATCTTCAAATTAAGTAGAGCCTGTTGAGTCTGCATGCAGTGCTAAACTTTCTATTTTGCAATTTTCTCTTCTTACATAGATTCATCATTCTTCGCTTTCTTCACTAGTTTCCTTTTTTTTTTTTCCCTCCTCCTTTTTCTTTGCTTGGTGGTTGGAGTGGTTCCCCCTTCTCAAGACCCTTTTTTTTTTCCTTTTCTTTTTTTTTTTTTTTCCCTCAAGGCATTTAGTGTCGTGTCTGCCAGATTTCAGTGATGAGCAGCGAATTGCTTTTAAAGTGGGCATTATGCCAGTTCAGCAGCACAATGGAAAACCAATCTTCCACCATTCTACTTTTGATGCTGTTATTGTAGCATTTTAGATAACTGCTGCCACAAAAAAAAAGATGTGCTCAATTGCTACCAGTTAGTCAAGTTAAATCCAGAGTAGCATTAAAATTACTCTGAAAACTGTTTGTCAGAGGTCATGTGCTGTCTGTGGCTGCAGCGCATAGGATAGATGTTCTGTGCTGTGTGGGGTTTTTTCTTTTGGCGTTATTATTACCGTGACTGACCAGCTCTCTAAATAGCCCTTCACTACCTGTTTACTTATTGTCTTCACCTCACTGCTGAAAATATGTGTCAAACAGAAATGTTGAAAAGTTTCTGTAAAGTGCTGGAAATAGCAGGGGAGTGAGTTGTTCAGGGTGCTACAGTTTGTACAGTGTGAAAGAAAAAAAAAAAAAAAGAAAAAAGAAAAAGAAAAAAAAGAGGAGAGCAAGAACATAATTCTCTGGTTTCTGTAGCAAGATTACTGTTTTCATCTTTTTATCTTCACTTTTCAACCACTGAGTTCACTTTTCTATTTTTTTTAATAGCACAAATGGAATTTATCTGCTCTCTCACTCTTTTCCCCCTTCAACTCCTCCTCCTCTTCCTCTTTATTCTGCTGGCTTTGCTTGTGAATGAAAGGGTCTGTTTCTGCCGCTGTAGGATAGGTGGCACTTGCAGAGGGGGATTATAACACTAGGTGACTTTTAAATCAGTTGTTGTCCAATAAAACACAAACAGGAAGATTATTTATGGGTGGTGGGAATTAAGAGGAAGGATATTTTACTCACCTCTGGCCGAGACTTTATGTTATGACTAATACAATACCTGTGCAGCCTGATTACTTGTTTCACTTGCCTGCACCACTGTAATATGTATGTTACACTGTATTAGGTCCTGGTCATTTTTAACAGGTTCTCAGCATTCTGTATCCTTCACTGGGTTGCATGACTGTGGAGCGCAGGACCACAGCCAGGGGCATCTCTGGCAGGAAGGAACAGAGCTGACCAAGTTGTGAGACTCAGCCTTGAGCTTAAGCACCGAAGTAACACACTCCGTTTTCAAAGGACGTAATGTTTGTAGCCTGGTAAGCGTTGTTAGCACTGCAGTGGTCCGTGGTGAAGATTAGAAAATATATTTAAGCACCTAGGTAGGCAGCACCGGTAGCATTACCTTTGAAAATCTTCGCGGTAGCCCCCAGGGTTGCTCTTTCTCTGCAGGGCAGGAATGGCATCTCGCTCAGGGCAACACCTTCGGGTACAATTCCCCAAGGCTCGGAAAGGTCTTTCCAGTCCCCCAATAGGTGGCAGTGTGGAAGTGCGCAGTTGTCCCAATTAGGATTTTTTATTTTTTTAGCGTTGTTGTTAAAAGATGGGCATTTCTTTACCGGTTCTGTTAAATTCTATCTGTTGAGGCTTTGAAGCTTTAACAGTACAAATGTTGCGGACTCTTACATTTTTTTTATTCGGGGAGCCTGTCTTGGTGGCACAGATGGGTCACACGTAGTTGCTACTGCTAACACTAGTGTCTGAATCAGTGGAACTGTTTTCACCAACATTTCTTATCAGAGCAGTGTGCATGCCAGGTAAATACCTTGTAAAAGAGAATACCTTTCAGTGATTGTTATGGGAACAGAAAGACTCGAAAGGTGAAGGAAGTTGTTTGTTCATGGAATTCAAGGAAAAAAGCAGTACCATCTCCCTCAGGGAAGTAAAATTAAGTCTGCCAGGCAACACGATGGAAAAAACTAAAGCACAGAGGACTTCAGTGATGCCCACACACAGCCTTTCTTAAGTAGATTACTTAAATAACAGTGATTTTAAAAACAAGGTAAGACATTAGATGAGTTCGCAAAACAAAATGAGAGTGCAAATCCATGAAGAGCACTTTCTACACAAATTCATTCTATCTAAATTTAAGAGGACCTTTTTTGTTTTGTTGCATTTTTTTTTTCCTTGTTAAGCCAGAATTTCAGTTCTGCAAGGGTTATAGCACAAGGTTGCTTGTTCCTTGATCACAGGCCTGTCTGCCTACTGAGGAGCTCCCGGAGTTCATTGGCGTGCCTTTACGTGGTCTCTGTACGTAAGTGCTGTCTCAGAAAGACCTGTACAAAGTCCACTAAAGTTAGTCTTAGACAGATGTAATTAGGGCAGGAAACCAGCTAGATAAATTCAGAACAGATGGAAGTGGAAACCCCTGGAGTTTGGTCACAATGGCTCAAAATCTAAGCGTTTAAGGAAATGAGTTCTCTTCTTCTGAAGCTGTGTTTCTGCATTCAGTATATTTGCTGATGGGAGAGAAACAAGAATCCATTGGGGTGGGGTTTTATTATTTATACTCATGGTATATTCTCCTTTTCTCTTCTTGGCCTGTATTTAGGGATATGACATGGGATAATATCACAAGTACTTGGTTAGATGTTGCAGAATTCCTCACTGAAGAGACACCTACAGGAAAAATACTCAGTGCAGCAATTTTGGAGCTAATTCATTCTACAGCCAAGGAAGAGGAAGGAGGGAACTGACTCTTGAATGGAACAAAACCCAGTTTTTACAGATCAGTTATTTCTAGAAAACAGTTAATAAAAAGCAAGCTTTCTAGGAAGAAACTATAACAAGGATTCAGATGCATTTAGCGTTAAAAAATAATATTAAAAGAAATGGTCGTTTAGACTGTGAAATCAGCTTTTTTTTTTTTTTAAGGAGGAAAATTAATTGGGGTGACTTTTAGGGATCCTTGTGTTAAGTTGAACTGCAACACAGTTTAAATGGGGACTAGTTAGACTTGACTCTCACCCACTTTTGTTCTTCAGCTTGAGTGATGCACCAAACAAGAGCTAATGACATATCCTGGCTTTAGATTTGAGACAACAGTTTATAAATATGTAATACATATAATCGTGCTTACATTGTCAGCCTTAAGTGTATGTGCTCATTAATATTAGTGATTTGAAATTGTGAAAGCATGTGCTTTTCATCATATGTGTTCCATATAGATAGGTCTGCAAGAAGATCCATATTGCCATTGCTCTGGCACATTGCTTCTCTGGTCACTCATTGTTGTCTTAGTGCCTGTGATCAAACCCTTCAAAACAGGTAACAAAATGCTTTCCAGAGCCTAAGAACTCCTATGTATTTCTGAATACCTATATTCTGAAAGTGTTATAAGCATGCCAGCTTTGCCCACTTACTTTCTTCTGGTTTTCATTTGCTCTCTTCCATTTCAGAGCTGAGAAACTATTAAAACCAAGTCAAAATGTAAATTTGAAAGTTAGGCCACTGAGAAATTATGGAAGTTAAGGCTGATAACTTACCACATCCTGTGGTATAACTGCGTTATCTTGATGGGTGACAATTCAGTTCAAGTGAAAGTTGTTTCTTAACTGCTGGTGAGAATCCAGTTACTTCTGGTAGTTTGTTGAGGATTATCTGCTTAGATGGGCTGGTGGGTTCGTTGTTACTTGCTATTTCTAACTGTTAGGTCACACCAAAAAGAAGCCAGTACAGTGAAAAGAGAAATTACAAACAAATAAACAATAACCCCACAGATCAAAACCTGCAAATTCTGATGGAGAGTTACTTTAAAAAAAAAAAAAAAAAAAAAAAAAAAGAGAGAGTACAAGAGAGCGTTATTTACTGTCTGATATGGAAGTTTCCCTGAATTTGTTGGTATTATATTATACTGCCTATGTAAATGTTAAAAAATCTTGGTGTAGTGTCTCTGACGCTACATTAAGAATCAAATTTAACCACACAGAAAGACAAAATTATTTGCAGTGCCACTGGATAAACTAAAG